>NC_081560.1:173037094-173043950 GCF_022355385.1 Mustela nigripes | reverse complement strand
GCGGTGGTAGAAAGGGTACCTGGTGATGGGCAGTAAGGAAGGCTTGTGATGTCAGGAGCGCTGGGTGTGGTATGCGATGGATGAACCACTAGTCTACCTCTGAAAACTAGTTAAAAAAAAAAAAAAAAGAAAGAAAGAAACAAGGTCTTTTTTTTTTTATGAACCACTAGTCTATCTCTGAAACTAGTTAAAAAAAAAAAAAAAAAGAAAGAAAGAAAGAAACAAGGTCTTTTTTTTTTTTTATGAACCACTGAAGTCTACCTCTGAAACTAGTTAAAAAAAAAAAAAAGAAAGAAAGAAAGAAGGTCTTTTTTTTTTTTTTGATGAACCACTAAATTCCACCTCAAAAACTAGTAAATAAAAGAAAGAAAGAAAAAAGAAACAAGGTCGTTTTTTTTTTTTTTTTTTTAATGTGAGGGAATCACCAACAGAATCAATCATGGTAATGTGGGAATTGCATTCGCTGGAGCTCAGAGGAGGCAGGTGTCACAAGACAAAGGGACAGTCAGCAAAGACTTGTCGGAAGAGGCAGGACCTGAGGAAGAGCTTGAGGAAGGACTGGGGACCAGACAGAACTAAAGGAGAAAGGGATGGCAAATATGCGCTAACCAGCGCACCAGGACGAGGTGAGGTCGGGAGCCAGGACAGGACCAGCGCGGGCGGCACGCTAGGGGGCCGTGAAAAGCAAACCCACAAAGGTGGGACTCTGCCACACATCTGGTCACCTGCACTGCAAGCCCACAGATAATGCATCCCCTTTCTGCTGTGAACACTTCTGTATTCCTAACCCCCCAGCATGTGCCTGGCTCATAGTCTGCGCTTAATAAATGTCCAGGAATGAATGAGTGCATAGTGTTTGGCACCCTCAACGACGCTGGAGGTCCCAAACCAAGAAACAAAATCATACTTAAAGGCGAGCACTGCCAATTCAAATGCCCTCAGGGTCAGGCAGGTGGCAATCTAGCTAGGAAGGGGCAGTGGGGAACAGTGGGTAGCCCAATGAGTGGATGCCCCAGCTTCGGGGGGCTCACCCCAAATGACGTGGCCCAGCACTGCCACCAATGTACATGAGCCCAGTATTGCCAGATCTTTCTACCGTCATGTGAAATCCCCCCATTTTTATGCATTAGCAATGAATTTATTTTTTTTTTTATTTAATGTATGTGCCAAGCAGAACACGCCATCTGGAGCTCTATTTGGCCTGTTAGGGGTCTTTGGCTAATGAGGACAAATTTTTTGTTGACGTTTATAATCTAAAAAAGTCCCCAGTGCAAACGAATGTATGAAAATGGAGGTAAGCATGGGATTTCCCTTAGGGGAGGGGACTGTGGACTAGAAGGGCCTTTTAGGAACCTAGAAATGTCCCATATGTGGATCTAGCTTGTGGTTACAAGAGTGAGGACACCTTTAAAATCCCATTGAGCTGCAAACTTAAGAGTTGTATACTCTATGCCATGTAGGTTATAATTCAATTTAAAACGTAAAACTGAGGGGCACCTGGGTGGCTCAGTTGGTTAAGAGTCTATGATCTCAGGGGCCTCAGATTGAGCCACGTGTCGGGCTCTCTGCTTGGTGGGGAGCCTGCTTCTCCCTCTGCCTGCCACTTCCCCTGCTTGTGTGCACATTCTCTCTCTCTCTGTCAAATGAATAAAAATCTTCTTAAAATAATAATAAAATCTTAAAAAAAAAAAAAATAAATAAAACTGGCAAGTAAACGCAAGTCCCCAAGAGCTGAATAAAACGCTCTCTAGAGTTTGCTTCCAGTGGTGCTGTCCTTTCCACCTAAAATTCCCTTCTGCCGCTAGCTCTTTGCACCCTGCTGCCACCTTATTTGTCCTAAAAGCGGTGGCCCAGGTAGCACTTCCTTCATGAAGCCTTTCTTGGCCCAAGTCTGAGCTTGGCCAATCTGGGCATTCCCAGACACAGTGCAGTGAGTGCCTTCTCCACCTGGCCAAGCTTCCATTACCTCCCTGCCTCCCTTGGAGCTCCTGAGTTTCTGGGGACGGGGACTGTGTTCTGTTCCCTGTGGCCCAGGTCTGGCCCCCCCAGTGGAGCACCCAGTCTGATGTGATAGCTCATCCTCCTGGCAATCTGCAAATAGGATGCTTTCCACGCCGCCGCCTCCCCCCCCCCCAATTATCCTAGAAAAGACAGAGCATAGAATCTGGAAACATGAGATCTGGAGAAAAGAGCCAGGAGACTAGTGGTATCCTTAGTGAGAAGCTGCAGTAACTTCCTTTGAGAGAGGAAGAGGGTATATGTAGGAGTCAAGAGTGCCCTGCCTGATTGACACAAGGGTAGGGCCAGGGGTGCTCAGACTCTAATGGGCACCAGAATCACTGCAGGATTTCTTAAAAACAGATTCCTGAGTCCTCCCCAGACCTGCACACCTCCAGGTCCAGAACAGGACCTGAGAATCTTCATTCCTAACTAGTCTCCCAGTGATGTCAATGGTGTTGGTCTGGGGATGTCCCCGGGAGTGGCGCTAGACGACCACAGCTAGTAAGTGCCAATCATCACAATGCATCAGTATTCTTTCTCTTGCTCATTTAACCGACTTACGTTAAATTCTACCATGTACAAAGCTGTATAAATGATGCAAACGTAATTACGACCGATAGCTGCATTCTCACCTTGGTCACCAGAAAATGCATTGCCCCTCCTCAGTGCCCTTTGTCAGATCTGCTATCTCTTAACTCAGAATAAAGTTTTCAAGGTCCTTGCCCAACATCAAGCTCATCTGTTTCTCCAAACGTCTCCAGTCAAACAAGCAATTTTCCCGGACTTCCCTTCAGTATAATGCCTCCCTCATTTAACCAAAAGAGGAGTTGGGTTATAGGGTTTGGTATTCAGGCCTGGGTCAGGAGCAGATGAATTTCCCTAGAGACCAGCAAAGGGTCCAGAGAAGAGTCAGAGGATGGAGACATCTCTCCAGTCGATAGGCAAGCACACTGTTCCGAAACTACACCCCTTCCCTGGTCCCAGGCGGGAGTCACATTCTGACATATTCGGTTACAACTGAGTGCCTGGGCATTAAACTAAGTGGCCCAAGACACGGAATGTCTGGGCACCAGGCAGTTGGACTATTTATGCCCTCTATACCTGTGGAAGCTGAGATTTAATGATTTATTCCGTGTTAAATTTCCAATCCTGGGCTTCCAGGCGGCAGAGGAATAAAGCGCTTCAGTTCAGCTGGGGACTCTGGGTCATCATTCAGCAGAAGCCGGAAAACTGAGCGATTTCTGCACCCTGGGATATCATCTCACTCTCTAAGAATGTCCTAAAGAAATCCAATGACAGATGGAAGTCTTGAGAACCCTTTGAAGCAGCAACACCTGAGAAGTTCAAGCCTTTCCTCTCAATGAACGTGGAACTCAAGCAGTAAAGGCACAACCTCTGAACCATGGACATCATATTCTGCTGGTGTCTCTTTCCTGACACACCTCTGACTCATTGTAGGAGACCGCCGGCCAGATTTATCCCTACTGCTTGAGTGAAATGTAACAGTCAGTTCTCATTATCAGATTAGGAAGCAATACAGAGGTACGTTCTAACAGAATCAGTCACCCTCCAATGGTAAGACGCAGTGTGCTCCCATAGTTTGGAAATGACTATTGTAACCCAAAGCTCTTCACTGCAAGCAGTTACTCAGAATCCAAACCCCAACCCTTCTCTCCATCTGTCTGTCTTTGCATTCGTAGCTTGAGTGCAATGAAATGGTTAGCGCCCATTTCACTGGATTTTCCTCCATGGCAAGAATATCACCTTTCACACGTACGTCTAGAAGGCTTCCAAGGCCGTGAACCAACTTACCTACTGCTTCATCAGGGTCCTCTTCCCTCACATGGTAGCTACACAGGCTTCCACCAATAGAGGCCAACCCAGCCCAGCCAAGATGACTGTGGCTGCGAATACAGTCACTCCATTCAGAGGGACAGAGCAGTGTGAATGGCAGAACCATCTTCATTTTGAGGACCAGTGCTGCTTTTGGGTTTTGGTTTCAATCCTGAGTTCTTCCAACCACACAGGAAGCTGCCTGTTTTGTGGACTTCTGTGTTGGTATCATTGGGAAATCTATGGCTACAATAATGTTTGGCACATGGCGGGTGCTCAATCAATAACTGACGGATGAGTAACTCTACTAGAAAACACCCACCACAAGGACCAGGTGGAAATACAGAGGAAAGTCACAAAGCTTCTCCTACCATGGGGGTTGCTCCTCTTGGCTCTGTCAGACCCATTTGGTGAAAAGAAACTTGAGAAATTTAAACTGGGGCCAAATACGTCACGAGTTCATTCCTTTGTACCAATTAAATGGGCTAAAGACCATGTGAAAACAAGGTCAGTTGGGGCACCTGACTGACTCAATGTGTAGAGCATACGACTCTTGACTTTGGGGTTGTGAGTTCAAGGCCCACGCTGGACATAGAGACTACTTTAAAAAAATGAAATCTTAAAAAAATAAAAATAAAAATAAACAAACAAGCAAAAACACAAAAACCCCAGGTCAGTTTATTAAGAATAGGGCTAATTGTCAGTCAATAATGATATTTAAAAAAAAAAAAAAAAACACAGAAGTCCTGTAATTTAAATTATGAGTCACTAGTAGGTTTGGAAGCACTTTTATATAGGCTGATAGTCTCATATATATATACACACCTTCCCACTTTTAACGGTCAAAAGACACTCAGTAAAATATCTTATTTTATATTTGACAAAATAGAACACACATTATCATATTCCTTGGTACTTGACTTTGTAAAGAAATAACACACCATTTAAAATGAGAGTTTCACTGTTAGGCAAGAAAGTAATTCAATAAAACAGAAAGAAGTAAGTGGGGCGCCTCAGTGGCTCAGTTAGTTGAGTGTCTACCTTTGGTTCAGGTCATGATCTCAGGGTCCCGTGATGGAGTCCCGCATCGGGCTCTCGGGGAGTCGCTTTTCCTTCTGCCTCCCCCCACCACCCCCTCCCAGCGCTCGTGCTCTCCCTCCCTCACTCTCTCTAGCAAACATAAGTAAATAAAATCTTAAAAATAAAAAAGAAAGAAGTAACCAATTTGCCAACAGTTCAGTTTAAAAACAGCCATAACTGAGATAGACAAATAGCTAGAAACACATAATTTGCCAAAACTGACCCATGAAGAAATTGAAAAATCTAAGAAAACCTGTAACAAGTAAGAGGATTGAGTCATTAATCAAAAACCTCCCAATAAGGAAAATCCCAGGACCAAAAGACTTCACTGGTGGATTCTATCAAACATTTGAAATATTAACATCATTCTTTCTCAAACTGCTACCAGAAAATTGATGAAATGTAACAGTCCTAACTCATTCTGAGGCTTCCTAACTCATTCTGAGGCTAGCATAACCCTGACACCAAAGTCAGTAAAAGACACTATAGGTAAAGGAAACTAAAAACCAATATTCCTTATTAATGTTGATATAAAATTTTCAATAAAATGCTAGTAAACTAAATTCAGCTGCAAATCAAAGGACTTATATACCATGACCAAATAGAATTTATTTCCAGAATGCAAATATGGTTCACCATACAAAAATCAATCATTGTAATACACCATATTAATAGAATAAAGGGGGGAAAAAACACATGGTCATCTCAATTGATGCAGAAGGATCAGACAAAATCCAACATGATAAAAACACTCAGTAAATTAGGACAAGAAGGGAACTTTTATTAAAGTAAAGCATTTGTGGGGTGCCTGTGTGTCTCAAGGGGTTAAGCCTCTGCCTTCGGCTCAGGTCATGATCTCAGGGTCCTGGAATCAAACCCTTCATCAGGCTCTCTGCTTAGATGAGAGAACTTCATAGGACTCTCTGCTCAGCAGGGAGCCTGCTTCCCCTTCTCTCTCTGCCTACTTGTGATTTCTCCCTGTCAGATAAATAAAATCTTAAAAAAAAAAAAAAAAAAAAGCAAAGCATTTGTGAAAAACTCACAGCTAACACCATTCTCAATGGTGAAAGACTGAAAGCTTTTCCCCTGAGATCAGGATCAAGACAGACGCCCATTTTCACCATTTCTATCTAAGAGAGTACTGAAGTTTTAGTCTGAACAATTAGGCAAGAAAAAGAAACAAAAGGTACTCAGATTGGAAAGGAAGAAGTAAAAGTATTTCTGTGTGCAGATGGAATGATATAATATGCTGAAAACCCTAAAAATTCCACACTCCCAAAAAACCTATTAGAGCCAATTGACAAATCAATAAAATTGCAGGGTACAAAATTAACACAGAAATCAGTTGAATTTCTATGCACTCTGCAATGAACAAAGCATAAAGGAAATCATGAAACAATTTCATTTACAATAGCATCAAAAAGAGCAGATGAAAGACTTATACATTGAAAACTACAAAACATTGCTGAAAAATATTAAAGAACACATCAATGAATGGAAAAACATTCCATATACATGGATTGGAGAACCTAATAATATTGTTAAGAAGTCAGTACTACCCAAAGTGATCTATAGATTCAATCCTATCTCTATCAAAATCTCAATGAAATTTTTGGCAGAAATAGAAAAATCCATCCTAAAATTCAACCGATCCTGAATAATCTTTAAAAAGAAGAATAAAATTGGGAGACTCACACTTTCTGATTTAAAGCTTACCATAAAGCTACAGTCATCCAAACAGTGTGGTACTGGAATAAAATTAGAAATATAGGCCAATGGAATGAAATACAGTCCAGGGAAGAAACCTCATTTATATGGGGAAAGGGCCAACTTTTCCAATAAACAGTGCTGGGAAAACTGGATCTCCACATGTAAAAGAACAATATTGGACCCTTACCCTATACAATACATATATATATATATATATATATATATATATATA